>NC_057696.1:5454580-5477444 GCF_014466175.1 Vespula pensylvanica
TTTTATTGGTCGTGTTTCGTTTTGACGCTTTCCGTACAATGTTCTCAAACTCTTTCTCTCATCCGTCATCGGTTCGTACCCACCTCGTCCTCTTTTCCGGAAAAGATTAAATAGAAGAAAATCGACAAGAGATGAAACAGCACATGCGTCGTTGGTCGTATTCCAGTAAAATATAAAACACTTATATGATGTAACATGTACAAAAAACGTATCTTTGTATTAAATATTAATCTTAGATAGCATTTACACGCGCGTTTAAGGATTATGTATTAGCCTAGTGCCTACACGAACACGCTCGTATTTATGGTGAGAATTTAGAAACGTGTGCGTTTCCTTTCTGCGGAAATTATTGTAAATATTAGACGCAAAACGAACGGAAAATATATGTGAATGTACCAAGGAAAAGAGATATAAAGAAAAGGAAAGAAGAAAAAAAAAGAACGAGCGATCTCGTCGAAAACGCGCCGAGGGAGAAGCCATCGTCAAGTGCGTCAGCATTTTTCACATTTTCCTTGATCGATCGAAACGACCAGGAAAAGAATAGGGGGTAAAACGAATTCTCGAGTTTAGTTTTAAAAAAGAAAAAAGATTCGGCCAAAGATCTGCACGAATTTGAGATGGTTTCTTCGCCGGCCGTCTCCTTTATTTATTTTTCTCGCTCTCATTTATTTTTTCGCATTCTCAATGCACATCGCCTGATTATTTTTCTTTGATACAAAAAGAAAGAGAAATGAAAGAAAAACGAAACTGTCCAACGGGAAGCAACGCGCGACAAGCAAAGGACGGTAAATATGCCCGTACTACACACGCATAACAAGAGAAAATACAACAAAGTAGTATCATCACACGTACTATTATCTGCATACACACGCACACGCACACATGTATACCACATTTTATTGCTACAGTAGTGTGAATTGTAATTAAAAGAAAAAAAAAAAAATACTAATAAATCAAAATAAGGAAAGTAGCAGAGGAGGATGCGCGCGAGAAGGGAGGAGGCACTCGATGGAAATGCTTTTTTTGTGAAGGTAGCACTTACGTAGATTAGCGAAGGCGTAGTGGAATTAAAAGAGAAAGGAAAAAAGACAAGTAAACGATTAACGTCATAGGCGTATTTATCGAACGTAGCTTTTTCATTTCGTTTCTCCCCTTACGCGGACGCCACCTCCCTTCCCTCCTTTCTTTCTTTTCTTTTCTCTCAGCTTTTTTATCGCGACCAATGCTCTAATTCTATTCTCTCTTTCTCTCTCTCTCTCTCTCTCTCTCTCTCAATGTTGTGTTGTTGCGTCGCTGTATCGTTGTTGATCTATCGCTTCTTTTGTCTCTGTTGCTGCACTGCTACTCGTAAAGAGTTAACGCCTGACTTGCGTACGCTATTCCTCTATTTCATATTATCACATATTCCATACTTATTAATCGTGATATGTACCACATACGTATGTAAAACCATCGTTAACTTTGATTTCTCCGTAAACGCCGCTTTGATAAAGACGGATTTTTGGCACGTACCCAAAAACCTACGTCCGACAACGGTATCACCAAATACTCTCTCTTCCAGTCCCCTCAGTCCGGCCTACCCTACGTCTTGTTTCTTTTCAGGATACTAAAAACGGTTGTCCGAAGCGAACGTGTTTGGTGACGTCGACGAGCGAGGAACGTCAGAATCTTATTGACCGTAGTTATTATGCAAGATGAAAAATAAAGATGGGGAGATAGCGATCGAAATTCATTCGCGAATGTTTGCGATATATATATATATATATATATATATATATATATATATATACATACATATGTACGTATATATATATGTATATAGACACGCACACGCATATACATATACATATATAATACGCGAATGATAACGTCGTCTCCAACGATAACAGTCACCAAACAGTTTCGCGACACTCGAGCTTTTTGCACTAACGAAACCGCAATGAAAAAGGCTGTTACTATTTCGCAAAAGTTTTCAACGTGAAACGTTCTTGATACATTCCACCTTTTTCTTTTTTGTTCTTCTTGAAGGTCTAGATACGACGGTGGTACATCATCAGGGTCCTTTGATATCCAGCGCCGCGATAATCGGTATCGTTATCGCCGTACTCTTCATCGTCATCGTGATCATCGACGTGATATGCTGTTGCGCGCACAAGACTGGTACGTACAGCGAGAAAACATTTGACTTTCCTTTCTTATCTTTTAAGAAGCAACATCGAAAATTAAGCGAACGTTCCCACGTTCGATCGTATCACGTATGGTATGATTTCAGGAATCATATATTATGTATGCGAACGATCTCGACGGAAGCCCGTCGACGAGGAGGACGCCAAGCTCGGCAGGTAAATTAATTTTATCGATTCTCTCGTGCGCGAGGAACTTGACGTTTCTTTCCTACATACTTTCACACACACATTTTTGACAAACGCCCACGCACACGTACGCATCGTACGAACGACTTTTCCGATAGTTTGAAGATTTATTATCTATTTGCGTTTCGTGCATATACGTACGTTCAAGATCGTTCCGTTGATTCCAATTAGAAAAGAAAACGAAACGAAGAAATAATTATTTACGAATATTATCGACGATGTAACTCGATAGATGGATCGACAGGACACGTCCTTTAAAGTCTTTAAAGTCAATGAAATCGAGTAAATAATAAATATGCATCGATAATAATATTTGTGAATAATCGAACGAATCGATCTCCCTTCTATAAATCATCTACATCCTACGTTTACGCTTTGGCAAGTCTGGCGCTACAGTTTATACTGTATACATATACATACATACATACATGATATTTATCTATGTAACATCACGTTTTTTGCAATTCTCACCTTCCGAAGACTCTCTCTCTCTCTCTCTCTCTCTCTCTTTCCTCCTTTCGACGAACCACTCTCGATCGACGTATTTACTTGCCGCGTCTAACTCGCTCGTTCGATAGCAAACTGCGGGGTAGAAATTTCTTTCGCGAAAGGCTTCCACGCGGAAAAGCTCTGCGAAGATCGTTGGATACGTGTCGGAATCCCGTATATAGAAGTCCGACCTCCTTCGACTTTGACTCGTGTCGCGAGAATAAACAGAAAAATAAACAGAAAAGATATAACGCAACACATAGACAAATACTTTTAAAGATCCTCTCGCATTTTTCTCTTTTTTTCTTTACCGGTAGTCTTTACGGTTGGCGGTTTCCATTGCCGTATTGCGACCAAAAAATGGCCAATGTCGCCGGGGTGACGGCCATCCAAGACTCGGGTAGTGGAAAAAATACCATTAGATTGGTCAAACACACTGCCATGTAAGAGAAATATGACGATACGTATATAAGTGAATCAGTAAGAAGCATGGATGACCCTTACGAGGGCTCTCTGACACGGTTTTCTACTTGGCATGCATCTCTCTCCCTCTCTTTCTTTTGCTTTTGTTTCTTTTTCCTTTTCTTTTTTCTTTTATCGACCTCCCTCTCTCTCCCTCCCTCCTTATCTTTTCGACCATCTCTCGCTCTCTGTCCACTCTTTTTTATCGATCATGCGAGTCTATGAAACGTCGAAATTTCGAGAAAGTAACGAAGAATGCATATAGAGAAAACTTGTTGTTTACGTTCGTATCGACGAAGGAGAGCGCTCGAGAGCGATCTCGAAAGAGCGAACGACTCTTTGCATTAAACTTTGGTTCCTACGTTTCGTTTTTACCGCCAACCACGAAACGTCATAAAATCGAGCATCACTTTCGATTCGTCGTAATCGTCTCTACGTTGCTACGTATATCTATATTCTTTTTCACGGCTCTTAGTTTCTTGCTAGCTTGCTCGTCGTTATTGCTCGGCTTATTCTCTTCTCTTTCTTCTTCTCCTTCTCCTCCTTCTCCTCCTCCTTCTTCTTCTTCTTCTTCTTCTTCTTCTTCTTTTCTTTCTCGTCGATCTACGCGAGCATATTCGTCATCGCTTCTCGTAAATCGAGCAACTAATATCGCTAGAGCTTTGGCCATGTTGCATGATAGACACTCGAAATAATTAGTCTACGATTATAGATAGCGCACTTACCTTTTTTTTTTCCTTACTCGTCGTAACAAACGCTCGTAACGTCTTCTCATTTTCGTTCATCGAAAGGGACAAATGAGAAGCGTTGAACGAGAGAGAAAGAAAAAAAGGGCTTGACAAGTAGCTCTCATCGAGTATACTTGACATCACATAGACACACACGCGCACGAACACGGGTGCGCGTTTGTTCCGTTTGCGAGTAACGCGACACCCACGTTCCACGTAAGCATAAAAAAAACAAATATAATCGAGTTATTGCATTTTTTTTGTTTTTCTTTTTTTTTGCGCGCGTTTAACGTCCCACGAGTGATTAGCATGTGTCTCTCTGACCTACTACGGTACATTACGTTGCATCGATGTTGCACCCTTGCGACGCATCTTTCGGCACACCTGCGATTTTTTCTATGTGTCTGTTATATAGAACATGTATATGTGATATATTGATATAATATACGCGCGTATTATATTAATTTATTATATATGGATGTGAGATGTTACGCTCTCTCTCTCTCTCTCTCTCTCTCTCTCTCTCTCTCTCTCTCTCTCTCTCTCTCTTTCTCTCTGTCTGTGTGTGTGTGTGTGCGCGCGCGCGCGTGCGTATTTAATGAAAAAGAAGAAAGTCAACTCGTTCGTGAAACTTTTCCCATCTCTTGAACGAGAGAAATAATAAAAATGTGGATTTTTCAGAGACGAGAAGGAGCCGCTCAAGGAGGAGAAGAAGATAACACCGATCATCGATTCTGGATTACGTAGGGAAACGTCGGTCACCTTCGATGGCAAACGATCCGTTTCGAAGACTGGCTTCGTTGGAAAGGATTCGGCCGTCTAGATATTCTTCCGGCGTACTAGATTGTAAAAGATCCTCTCTCAAAGTAGATACTTACGTACGCCTTTTTTCTCGGGCATCGTTCAAGAAAAAAGTGTTCTCGAAAGTTTCAACGAAAAATTATAAATTCCGACGATGGTACATTCGCGAACCCACGCTCATACACGTAACCTAATAACAGGTATACGCGTACCAGAAAAAATCTTTTTTTCTATCGCGAAAACATTTCTCAAGATAATTTTTCTCATATTGGATTTACGACGTTACGTTTGATACGTATTCCCTCTTGCCTTTTCGTTTCGATCAATCTCTCGGAGAAAGGGAAAATCGTTCGAGACGTTCGTTGTGAGTGTGCGTGCGTGCGTGTACGTAATAGTAACGTAGCTGTTCTTAAAAAACCGTAAAGGAAGTCTTAGACCAGATTTCAATTTTCTCTACTCTCTATGTCTCTCTCTCTCTCTCGCTCTCTCTCTCTCCCTCTCTCTCTCTCTCTCACTTCTCTTTCTCTTAACGATCTTTTTTTCTTTTCCGAAAAAAAGATCGAAAAAGCAGGGGCAATCAGCTAAACGAAAGTACGATAGAGAATTTCGTCGACGGATCGTCGTTTTAGATAGGAACGTATTCTGAATGTATTTCTAACGTATTACCTACGTATATCCAAAACTGAGGAGGAGATCAAGCAAAGTTGGGTAGATCGATCGTTTTGTGAGAGGAAGGAGGAAAGAAGAGAATGAAAGAAAACAGCAACGATAAGTAAGAGGAAAAGAATGTACAAAATTCATCACGAGCGTTGGTAGAAGAACGCATCGATAATCGGTTGGTCGATGCTGCTTCGAGGCACTGTTTAACAAAATAGAGAATAATCGCGCAGTCTAGTACGCTGGGTAGCATAAGTGCGTTCGTGGCGCCGCTCGTGGCGCCGTTCGTGCCGATCGTCTTACTTTTTTCGTGAGATATCAGGCACGAAGAAATGATAAGAATCGTGCTCTGTCGTTTTTACCTTCTCTCGATGACCTCCCGAAACGAGGAAGAAAGAATGGAGTAAAATAATAGACGCATTTTCCGATGAAAACAGCATGGAAGAAGAAAAAAAGCATCGACGAGAGCAATAAGAGCTCCTCGGAAGAAGGTCGGCAGAGTTTCATTACTCCGTATAACGTGTATATATATTTTTCAAGATTATTCCCCCCTACTCCCGTCCCCTGCGCTATTTGTCTACTTTCACTCGAATCCATTCGATATTCTCCTTGATTCGAGAAAACGATAGTCAACGTTACTTGTGATTTTCGTTCATATTCGCGACTATCTTTCTTTTTTTTCTTTCCTTCATCCTTTTAAAGACTGACCGACCGACTCTCTTTCCTTTACGTCCTCTCTCTCTCTCTCTCTCTCTCTGAATTGTTATCGATTAGTCTTTCAATCGTGCATCTCGTTTCGCGAGCGAAACTACGATTTTTCTCGTTATGTACATTTTCGTAGTAAGAAGATTGTCTTTTCTCTGGAAAAGGCAAGATTTTATATCGACGACGACGACGTAAGAACGCGTCTGTTTTTTTTTTTCTTTCGTTTCTTTGTAATACGTGTTTTAAACAAAAATATTTACGATAATTTTCGATAAACATCGAGAAGAATCGCAAAGTAATTGACCACCCTAGAGAACGTTATGTCGATGAACGATAGAAAAACAAATTTGCCCGTTGATAGGATCGTTATTCGATAATGTCTGCAGATATCGGAAAAGTCGACGAGTACCTACTTCTTTAAATACGTGATATATAGAAAATATATATCCACGTGCGAGAAAGTACTTGACAAAGAGGAATTGTACGACCCTTGTGAAACGCTACTACTCTCTAGTATTATTAATTGTTACTTTTTTGTTTTTACTTTATCTTACTTTTAACTGGCATTGGAACAAAATCCGCTCTCTCTCTCTCTCTCTCTCTCTCTTCGAATATACTTAGATACATACGATATAAGATGAACGTAATCGATGGCATTTCGAAGGATCGTTTCGTAAGTTTTTAAGACGGTAATTATAAATAGAAGAAGAAGGAGAAATAATAAAAATGCGGACGTAAGCTTGCCTGTTCCGCGAAAACGATTTGCCGGTTGTATACAAAGTCCGCGTCTATGGTAGAACTTTGACCGTTCGAGTTTATACACGCTGTTCGAATTTTGAAATGAAGATGACTTTGAATTCCCAAAGCAAAATTCGAACGTTCGAGGTTATACCGTAACAGAAAGTTTGCGACGTGAGACACGCGTGAACTTTTCTTGCCCTTCCTAAATAATAAAGAAAGAAAAAAAAAAGTATATATTAAAAGTATGTTGTATAAGACGGCTTCTTTGCAAAAACGCGGTTAAAAATGTGATACGTTTTTGTAATTACGTGCTTGTAAACGTTTTTCGCCCCCTCCTCCCCCGTAAGAGTTAAGGATGATAAATTTAGGGAAAGTTTCGATAGTATTAGAACATTGTACGCGAGTTCGCTGAAAATCGCATTGGCGAGAAAGAAACTTATCGAAAGATTAAAGTCTCTTTCGAACTGGATTTCAAAAAATTCTACAAAGATCCGTCGAAACTTTGATTTTTTTGTTTCTATCTTGCGAAGGCGACTTTCAGCGCGAGTAGCTTTTTTACGTAACGTGAGAAGGAAGAGTTTTGCCAAATATATAAGTACTTATTAGCTCTTAAGTCTTTATTAGCTCGTAACGACATGTGAGAATAGACGATGATGTGTGTGCATATCTATGTGTGTGCGTGTGTGTATAAACACACACATGTATATACACACACACATCGATCCAGGACGAAAAGAAAATGCGAAACAGAAATTATCGCGATCGACGCGAAGTTTTTTGGTCTTTCTCGACGACGATGTTTCGAATTGGAGGAGGCATCAACGTTACACTTTACTCGTTCAAGCGATTTTTGTATCCGCCGCCGAAATGATCATAAAGTGGGACAAATGAAAAAAAAAAAAGAAAACTGGAGCGTAGCTCTGCATAGCTTCCCCTGAAAACCAAAAGATGACAAAAAATATTACTGCGCAGCTTTCAGTTTAAAAAAGAATATTAACGATCATCATCATCATCTACATCATCATTACTACTACTACTACTACTACTACTACTACTACTACTACTACTACTACTACTACTACTACTACTACTACTAGTACTACTACTACTACTAATACTACTACTACTATTATTATTATTATTATTATTATTGTTATTATTATTATTATTACTACTACTATTATTATTATTATTATTATTATTATTATTATTATTATTATTATTATTATTATTGCTATTCTTCTTACTATTATTATTATTAAAAGTTCGTAGGTGTAAGGCGTATTTTTTATGTATGCTTTTACTGTACGCGACGAAACGTACCCGAATAAAGACGTAAAGACATTTCCAAAAGCCAAAGGAGAGAAAAGGGATGATGATGAAGGACTCGCGAAGTTTTCGCAATGATCGAATCTAAAGGAATTTTGTGTAAACACGTATACCCTTTATTTGTTTATTTTAATATCAGGAAGTAACATAAGTTGGAAAAAATTGGATCGCGGCGTCTGATACGAGCGTAAAAGAAACGTTATAAATTGTTTTCAATGATAACAATCGTTGATAATGAACGTTATAAAAGACGATATCGATTGAAACCCAAATGAACGGAAAAAATAAGTTTTTTGGATCTGCATTGTCTTTTCTCGATCGATTTGATAAGTATTAATAGGTATCGTAAAAAGAAAAAAAAAATATCTAAATAGGATTGCCCTGACGAAACATCGGACGATAATACGTCGTTATGACTCGTTGGTACGATAAATTCCTACCTTATCGACGATTCCCATCGCGCGTTTCGCAAAATTGTGCGCTCGCAAAGAAAAAAGATAAAAAATATGTATTCTTTCGGGGTTTTCTTTTTTTCTTTCCCCGACGAACCAACGACGTCTCGTCGTCTTCGTACGCAAAACTATTTTCTCGATGGCACGCTCTCTAGTTTGACTACGCAAATCGAGTCCGTGCTCGCATCGCTCGCCTCGATTCGAGCTACGGCACATAGGTAGGAGGTAAACGAAGACGTCTTTCTTGGCAAATAAAAATTAGACCTCTATTCCTGTATCCGAACGTTTTCCCTTCTTTATCAATAGCTGCTCGACGTTCAGCCGTGGCGGTTCCGTTCGCGTATGCCAAACGTATATCTAAAATTTGCGTAGAGACATTTGAAAGTAGACGACTGCGAATCGACGATTATCCAAAAATGCCGATCCAATTGGAAATACTCACTTTCGTGCAAGAATCCGCCAAGGGCTCCAACTCGTCTCTGGTGACGATTTGTCGAAGGATCTCGCTCTCCTGGTATCCGCTCTGTACGTCGTAAGAAAATACAGCATGGCTATTCTCCAAGAGGAGCCTCAGATTAATGGCGAAACCTGCCATGTCAATGGGGAACGGTCTGTCGGGTTTCCAAGCGGCATTAAAGCCAATTACTTTATTGGTAGCATTATCACAGATAGGTTTCTCCACCATCAGTCCACCGACTAGGCCAACCGGCCAAACACCGACCTTTCGAATCTTCCTCATCTGAAAGCAATGGGAAAGCTATCGTTTTCTCTGGAACGTGCGGGGGCGCGTATCGCGATATTGGATCCTCTCTCTTCACCTCTTGGAACAATTTCAGGGAATAAGTATTGTCGTCGTCGGCGAAGAATACTACACCGTTATCGTCGGACTTTAGATTCTTCCTGAGCCAGCGCAAAGCGGCGTTTCTTTGCTCGACCCCCCGCGGCTTCTTCCAATTGGGATCGTTTTTTCCGAGCTTATAATTAGGGGGAGTAGCCGCCGCTAGGTGGGTGTAAATCAAGCAACTTTCCTCGAGAAATTTCGAGACGAGTCTGGTCCTCTCGAACGAATCCTCGACGACGATCCAATGGAAGTTTGGTACCAGTCGAAAAGTTTGAGAGAGCCGCGTCAGTTCGGCCTTTTGTACGGCCCTGGCGAACGTCGGTGTTACAGCGTATATAGTCGTTTTATCGTTCGCCGTCGCAGTCTTGTTCAAATCGAACGTCTTTTGTCTCAGCAACATCATTTGATATTGCAGTATATCTTGCGTCTCGCGTTGAACGGCTATCAAGGATTCCAATTCTTTCCTCATCTCTTGCCACTTGTGCAGCTCCTGATAATCTGTCGAAGGAAAATCACATGAAGATTTGGAAAATCGCGCGTGTACGGAGAATATTCGAAAAAGCGTCTCGGGCCAGAGCATGCGCGCGACCGACCGACCGACCGACCGACCGACCGACCGACCGACCGGCCGATCGTACGAGCAAAATCGATTTCGAGACGAGACGGTGACGTGCAAATCGATAGACTATCCGTTACGTTCGCACATTGCGAAAGGATGGTACGCGTTGGCGCGACCAATTCCCCGACGCGTACGCGCGATCGCATCGAAGCGACGACACTGCCGTTTCTTCGTTCTCTTTTCTCTTCTTCCCCTCCAAAATAGCTCAAAGAATACACTTAACCTTTACGCGGGCTGGAATTTGTCCCTCGACTTCCCTCTTATCTCGCGGACATTCTTTCGAACCGTTTGAATTTGACACCGAATCTGTCTACTGAAGCGGCCGTTGGCGTGACGCTTCCTCCCTCCCTCTGTGTGCGTGCGTTTACACGCGTTATCTCCCCCCTTTGTGCACGCATGCAGTCGCGGCAGCAAGCAGAGGCACGAGGAAAATATACGCCTACGGATCGGACAAGCATACTCACAAGTAAAGTGTTGTACTGCGATAAGACTAATCACGAAGAGAACGAGAAAACCCTTCCCACAGGAGTACGTCAAGTATCCGAAAAGCATAACGCGTTTCATGACAAATCAGTCGCTCGACGTAACACTCCGCTTCATCTCTAGGTCACACCTTGTCATCTTCCGAATGGCCGCTCGTGATCCTCGAACCATGAGTCGACATCTACGTTCCTTGCTCTCTACCTTTCCATTAGTTGCAGACTCATTCGCTCGTGATGGCGCTCTCGAGCGTGTCTCCGGCACCGAGTGCTATCTTTGATTCGAACTCGTCCTTTCTTTTTCTTTTCCCCTTCTTCTTTCGAAATATTATCAATATACGTATATATATCTATACGTATATATACACAAGTATCTATGCGTATGAATATATATAAATGGGATAGTAAAATTCTAGCAGCCAACACTCGTCAAAGCTGGACTTTTCGGCGATCGTTCTCTCTAGTAACGAAACCATAGCTCCTCCCTTTCTTTCCAGCAGAGAAAAGTCCCTAACCCGATTCTCTCTCGCCGCGTTATTACGCGAATAACACGGTAGGTGGCGGGAGCGGTCGCGGTGATTCGCCGAAAGAGAATACGCGCATCGGCGGAGAAAGGAACGACACTTTCCCGGACTTTGAAGCTTTTGAGGACGATGATCGGAAAGAATGAACGAACTCGATCATCGTGATTATCGCCCGGAGACGCGAGGGACGAGAAGCGAGATGGTAGGTTTCTCTTTTTTTTAAATTAACTTCGCACTCGTGATGAAAGGGTCCGTCCGTTGGGGGATCTCGTGCTCTGCCTTTGAACGATTCGGTATCGGAGAAGGATAGGGGGGGACGAGGCGGAGGTACTGCACGTGCGTATCTTGGACTCTCCGTCACCACGGTGCAGCGTCACTTTGCTCGTCGGCAGTAGCCTTCTCGACGGCGGCGTCGGCACAACGCTGTGCGCTTTTGAAGAGGGTGAGAGGGGGGATGGGTCACGGCGGCGGGGGCTAGTCGATAGGGCAGGAGAGAGAGAGACAGGGGGGAGGAGAGAGAAAGAGAAAGAGGGAACGTCGAGTCCTCACCTTGCAAGAGGTGAGCTCCACCACGCATCGCAAAGCGGCTGCTGCAAAAGCGAGCCGACTCTTCTTCGGTCAGTTGCTATTTGCAACCGCTGCTGGCAGCGTTTGTTACTCCTGCCGCTATCTTTCTGCCAAGGGGGGTAGTCACGGTGGAGGGTTCTGTGGAGGCGATAGTCGTGGTGGTCGTCGTGCTCGTTCGAAAGGCAGTGGTAGGTGCTTGTGCCCGTGCTGCGCCTACGTCGAAAAAGGAAAAGATAAAGATAGGTAGAGCTCGCGCGCGCGCGAGAGAGAGAAAAGTAGCCCTCGAGGTTACGAGGCCAGAGGAGAAAGTGGGTGTTGCCGAAGTAACGTGTGGACCGTTCGGGAGCTGCCGAGGGACATGCCGGGAGCCCGGACAGGTGGTGGCGTGCTAGGATACGACGAAGGATAAGAGGAAGGAATTGGAGGAAAAGGAACGAAAAAAGGATGCCACTTTTCGTTGATTCCCGATCAACGAGTCATCGACGTCATCAACGTTATCTCGACGTTAACTTTGTGTTCAGTGAGTAAGTCGAGTCAATCTTTTTAAAGTCGTTCCTCTTAAAGAGAAGAAAATATTTTTCCATTAATCCGTCGTTTCTCCTACCGACGCATTTCGTTTACCGACGAGTATCCGATATTAACTTCGTCAAGGGATAATTCGTCGAACAAGGGATGCTCCAGAGTAATCTTAGGTGCATCTCTGTTGGAGGAGATTGAAGGAGACGCGAAAAGGATCGCGTAATTCCGTACTCGTCGAGGAAGTATACAGGTCGGATGCAAATTACGATCCCGAACGAGACGGTAATTGGGGCGAAGGGACGTTAAGACTCGTAACGCAGATTGGGATGTTTTTCACCCCTTCCTTCTATCGTTCTCTCTCTCTCCCTCTACTTCTTTTTATCAACCTCCAGCCTCCTCCTCTCCCTCTCTCCCCTCCGCTCTCTCTCTCTCTCTCTTCTTTTTCGTTTGTTTTTCTACAAGAGGAGGGAGACCGCCGGCGCGAAGCTCGCGCCGGCGGAGCTTTCGACGTAACGAGAGGAGGAGCTGGTCGCGTTATTGTATACGGCGTGCTCTCGCATCTCGTGCCCTTTTGCACTCCACGTTTTTCCTGGACCGCCGCGAACCACCCTCTCTCTTTCCTATTTTCCACCACCACCCTCTTCCTCTCCAAACGGCGTCGAGTGTTACACTAGAATACCGAGAATAATACTCGAGGCCCGTCGACCGCTCGAGAGAAGTTCCTATCCTCCTCAACCCTCCAACCTCCCCCTTCCTCTTCCTCTTTGCTTCCGCATCCATCCATATATCCACGAGTTCCACCAAACGCTGTCCTCTCTCTCTCTCTTCTCCCCCCTACGTTTCCACCCATCCTCCGAGAGGTGTGTGCACTGGCCTCGATTAGTCCCCGCTTATAGAGAAAGAGGGAGAGAGAGAGAGAGAGAGAGAGAGAGAGAGAGCTGCCGGATTATTCCTTTTTTCAAGAAGGGCTGCGAGGGGTACTCGCTAACGACGTCACCGTGTCGAGTGAGTCACGGCTTCTAAATTGATCCCCCACCATCGAGCTCAGACCCTTCTTTCTCTCACTTCCTCTCTCTTTCTCTCGTTCTCTTTATCTCGACACGCTCGTCAACCTCTTTCTTCTGCCACTCTTTTCACCGACATCCCACGACCTATGTACGTACATACGTACGTTTGTCCGTATTTTCTCCAAGGTATGCACTCGGACTACGCTCGAAGGCCATCGCGAGGACAACTTTAATGATTTCTCGCGATGTCGTCGATATTCGGCCAGGCTTTATACACCCTTTGTACTTATACTTTATCTTTTTTCCTTTTGCTTCGATAATCGCGTTCATCGTTTCGCGTTAGGTACCTCGGCCAAGTTCTTTGTCGAGAGCAAACGTTGGGATTGCATCGAAAGTTATCAAGGTGCTTGACTCGTGTACATATCGTTCCCTGTAATTTAGTACCACGGATGAGTTTATCCTCTCTTTCTCGCTCCCCTTCATTCACTTTATCTTTCTAATCTATCTGAGTGAAACAGACATTTCAGAAAAAGCGGTCGGAGGTAGATTGGAAAAATTTTAATATCGCGTTACGCGCGACCCACGAACGGGTGTTCGAGCGGGCACGATCTTATCGATCACGGCGCATCGATAAGCGTGTCTCATCGTGATTCATCCAATTCGTTGTTATCGTTCCGATCGGGTACACTTCTATATACGTTCTCTCTTTTTCCTTCTCTTTCTCTTTGCGTGTACTTTGTCGCGCCGCTTTCGCAAGATCTCCCTAGTACGGTACAAAGGCAACTTTGGCCTTCGCGAGATGAAATATAAAACAATGTCGGCACACGGGCAAATTTCGTTCGTGCTACGCTTTCTACGAGAGAAACTTTGTAAGCGTGATCGATAGGGAAATACTCGAGAGTATAAAGCACTCCAGGATACGCGTAATTCATTACGCGTATAATACCCTTTTGTTACCTTTACCTTCGCCCTGCTTTTCTCTTTTTTCCTCCCTTTTCTTTTCTAATCACACACGACCTCTTACAAACAACTTCGATACAAAGTTTCTATTCCTTCTCTCGCTCCTTATTCGACGATGAAATATCGGAGCAGAGGGAACGCGTTCTTTCCAATTTTTCCTCTATTGGCCACTTTCGAGCGAACGTGTTCTCGGTCTGCCAATCTTTTAAAGCCCCGGAGCGAATCGCCTTGTAAAGTGCATCGCCTTTGCTTTCGGCATTTTCATTTTGGAAAGAGGGCCCTGCAGCGAACGTACACACGAGAAGAAGTGGCGGAGAAAGAAAGAAAGGAACAGAGAGAGAGAGAGAGAGAGAGAAAGGTGAGCGGGAGGGCGAGGATGGAGGTTTAATACGAACAATAAATAGAGAACAAAGCTCGCACCCTGACATTTCCCGATTGTCCGCGCTTACCGAAAGGTCAGCCTCAGCTTTTGTTTTCGAGAGCTAGGGCAGGTGAAGTCTCGGGGGGAATCAGCCACGGACGCATCGATGACTTTATCTCGATGAGAGAGATTATAGATGCGGTATGAAAGATCTAGTGGCCCATCCTCATTCATCTTTGATCGACAAGGAACGGTAGCGAATGAGCGAGAGAGAGAGAGAGAGAGAGAGAGACATACGAGTACACCGATCAGCTTTTTCTTCAATTTACAATTCACAAGGATCGTTACGACGTCGACTATTGGTCAAGCAACCGCATGTTGATAATTTCGATCGGTTTAAATGGGACACGTCGAAGAAGCTTTCCTATAAAATCTTAGAGATCGATCGAGTGGTGGCGAGCAAGGAATATACTTTAAGAGGGCTAAAGCTAACGCTTAAAACGGTCCAACCTCGAGCATCACTCGACATACTTACATAGATCGTAGAGTTGGCCGACTCTTAAAGGTTAACGTACGGTGAAACGTCGTGTCTTGTTTACGAGTGGGAACAATGAAGATCTCGAAAGGATATTCGAGAAGAACCCTCGTATAATAGACGTTGTATATAAATTTAAGGGAGGTTAACTCCTACTCGTCTAATATTTTCCTCAAAGTGATGTCACCGTTGCGAATCGATGCTGCTCTCGCAATCAACCCGAGTACAAGACTCTTTCTCTCTCTCTCTCTCCCTCCCTCTCTATCTATCTATCTCTATCTCACTCCCCCCTCTCCGAATTACTCCGACGAGAGTGTCTCGTCCTTTCAGAGTCCGTTATTGAAACGTCACGAAAGAAGAGGACGACGAACGCTTTCGATCGATCCGCTCGTACCGAATCTTATTCCGTGTGGGAGGAGGTATTTGTGGCCACGGGTCGTCGTGAGTACGGGATAAATAATCCAACTCTACTCCGATGGTAAAGGGCGAGAAAAAAACTGAGAGAGGTACGTAACGATGGACGAAAGAAATAACGAGCGTCGATGGCGCTTTTTCCAACTATTCGGGTCAAGATGTATTAAATTCTTGGCTCGATGCACCACCTGCCCGATTAGCGATGGAAGCCTCCCGTTTCTTTCCAAGATTTCTGCTCGTTTACTTTTCGAACGAGTGTTTCGTACGAACGGCCAGTTCCCTTTTTCTTTTCTTTTTTCTCTTTTTTTTCTTTATATTTCATGATCCAAATTGCACCGTCGTACTCGATAACCATTAAGGATCTATTATTATCGTTGTTTGGTTTAAGGATTCGTTCGAACGACGATTATTCCTCCGTATAAAAGTCGATAGTCTTCTTTTCATTTCGTTTGATCGCCGTACGATAAAGTTTCGATATTACGTTCTCGTACTTTTCCACGAGCGTGCTCCTTCCATCGTTCATATATTTATAGATTCAACTATGCATTTGGAACGTGTTATCGTTTTAATGCAACGGTAGATGTTTTCGTATCAATTATTTGTTCCTTTTTTTTTTCTTTTTCTTTTTTTTTTACAATTTAACATCGCGATAAGCAACATTAATTTGTTTGACCTCATACGTAAACACGCATACCCCATCTCATTTCCCGGCGAGGTCTCGCAATACCGCTTCTCTACTACTTCGCTTTTCGAACGACGTCGCTCGCTCGGCGAATATTCGATTCGCGCGTTTTTCGGTACGACGAACGCGCGTCGGAAAGGAGACGAAAAGAGATTTAGGGGCCGTCGCGACGTCCGAGCTTGTCCGAGACGATGGTTATCTACGAGTTTTGGCGCGTGTTTGTAAAATTTATAATGGGAGAAAGACGAAGATGGAGCGCGAGAAGGACGTATATAAATGGGGTTCGAACACGTGACGTTAGTCTACGAATCAACGTAATAAAGCACGCTTTATCGTTTTCGACTCGAAACTCTACGAGCACGCGAGCATGCCCCTTGAATCGTGCGAATTTGCTCAGGACTATGGACGACGGACGCGTACCATAGTCGGTACGACGTAATCTCGAAACGATATTAAACAGTATTTGCGAAACAATATTTCCCTATGTATTTATCGTGATCGTAACGAAGAAAGGAAAGGAATGGTAGTATCGAGTTCGCGGTTTATCGTTGGAACGACGACGGAGTAGGACTTTCGTTGCTGCGAAAAAGCAGTAGAAAGAGACGATTAAGTGCGAGTTAAAAGTTATCGCCGACGAACAATGCCTCGTCGCATTGCATCGTTCTAAGAGGCATCGCGAGGCTGTGCATTTCAAGACCGTATGGATACAAGAAGGGAGCTAAAAAAGAGGAACGATCTTGATATTTCAATGAATTCTGCTTTGCGAGTCCACGAGAGAGCATTTTCGCGATACATCGAGGTTCGTACTTCGCAAGTAAGACAGCCTTCGTATTTTTTCGCATCATCTCGAGAATTCCCCTCCAACGATTTATCGACCCTCGAACTCCCTAGCTCTGTTTCTTCGTCTTCTCGTAGCAGGCTCCTTTGCCGGTAGTTCGAAGAGGCCGAAAACATATTTAAAAAGTACCGAGTGTCGAGACAAAACAAGTTTTTTCCTCTTCTTCCTCTTCCTCGAGAGAGGGATAAAGTCGACGATAAGAAATTTTTTCAAGGGCTTACGAAATAGAAGAGAAAAAGAGAAAGGAAGAAAATGAAAAGGAGTCTTTTGAGCAAACAGATCTCTAGACGTCCGGTCAAATACATTTTCTTGTAACGTGGAAGTGACGGTGCAATCCAAACGCGACGAGCTCGAAGGGAGGAGACCGTACGTCCTTTCCTACGTACGTAGTTTTACTTTGCGAAACGCTTTTGCCTCTCGATCAGGTCGTTGATCCGTTCACGGATTATCGCTCGGACGACGCTCTCACCCACGATCTTCGACATCGGGCGCTTTAAAAGATTCCCTGCAATCGTCTTGATAACGGAAGATTAATAGAGAGGACACTGAGAGGGAAGGAAAAAAGGGCGGAGGTCGAACGAAGGAGGCGAACGCCCGCAAAAACGAACGGGACGCATCGTAATTCTTCCGCGTAGATTCGTGAAACGACTTCAATTTCGATTTTTTTTTTTTTTTAAACACGCGGATATATCTACGTAAACGCACGAATGGACTTGATCTTGGAGTTTGCGATTTTAGGATCGAATTCCTCGAACGTTATTGGCTCTGAACGGATGGATTATTTGTTTATCTATTCTTACTGGTCGCTGATGCGGATTACGCGTACGCGCGCATCTTCGGCCACTGCTATTACAATTCGCACGAGAGACGTTGCGAGTAACGAACGAGTCTACTACCCATTTTATATCGAGAATCGTAAACTTTTACGATGAGTTTATCGATCCTCGCAATGCGATGGAATTACATCGTCTAGACACACGTGGGATAGAAAAGAATTTGGATCGACGAGGATAACGAGTTGCTGCTATTCGTTGAAAAGAATCACGATGTTTCTTGCGAGAGAGCGGAAGAAAAAAATAACAGAGATGCGGAGCAAGTTAAAACGTCTTCGTACGAGCCTTCTCCTCGAAGAAATCGGCGACAAGTGACAGAACAAATCCAAGAAGTTTTCTCGCAAGTGGTCGGTAGCTCGATCGATAGGTCGACGACCAGTGATAATGGAGAGAGGGAGAGAGAGAGAGAGACGGGGAGAAGGCCGACGGAGGAGAGGTCTCTTCGTGTCGGTCGAACGAAACGAGTCGCAAATCGATATGAAATTTCAATTTTCCATCCCCTCAGATTCATTTCCTCCCTTTCTCCGATGAAGGTGTGTCTCTTGTGCGCGATGGCCGACATCCTCTGTCACTTTCCATTCGATTCCTATTCGATCGTCCTATTAGTTCGCATTTGTATCAGGAAAACGGCTATAGCGTGCTAGTCGGTCGGGCATAACGCGCTATGCCTTCGCTTCGCATACATTTTCACATCGTCGTAAATAATATATATATATATGTATGTACACACACAAATCCGAGACAATATCGGACAGCGTTGATTTTTCTAGTCTTTGCGATTTTATTAATAGAATCGCGGCTAAACTTGCAAGATCGTCGTTGTTGTTCTTTCGATCGCGTGCAAGAAAGAGAAATAATATAGTAATGTTACGTGACAAGTGTTAGTACAGAGGTTCGACCGGAAGGTTCTTCAAGGTTAATTCGTTGAAAGAGCGAATCGTAAACGGGGTTTCTCTCGTTCGCACTCGGTTTACTCGCCAACCTCGGCTACACCCTAATTGAATGAAAGAGAAAGATATCGTATATTAAATGCGAGAGTTTATAGACCCCGATAACTTCCTTACGTTTTTCTCTTGCCAACCGTCAACAAATACTTCCATTGTTTGGACATTTTCTTTCTTCTTCCTTTTCCCCATTTCGATAGATCGATCGACCTTTGGCATATCGGAATTCAGGTTAAAAAGATATTTATAAGGGCATATATTTATTTAATCGGCTATGTTGCAACGCTCTCGTTCAGGGTTGAGAGAATCTTTTTATTATACGGACAGATTGATGCTCCGCCGTCGATCGCGCGTGAAAACAAAAAGAGTCCCTTTTATCCCGTCCAAGAATGCTCTTGCGATTCTAGGAAGAAGACAATGCACGCGTGTCGTCCTACATCTACATACGTGGCAGGCGTGTGTTCGTTTATATAGGTATGTGTCTTTTTTCAGCAGAACCTGATCGTCGAAGCCTGGATCGCGTTCCCTTGGACGTTATCCAACGACCTTCGGATTGCGTCGAGATCTCGAGAGCCAACCTCTCTCTCTCTCTCTCTCTTCTCTAGACCGAGTACGTTCCTCGAGGAAAGAGATAACGTTAGAGGGAAAAATAAATAGCAATATCTAGGATTACTTTCGATCGAAAGATAACGAGTACGATGTACTGGAGATTGGAACGATCGCGGATAATCCGATAATACTGATCTCGATT
The DNA here is from genome assembly GCF_014466175.1 of Vespula pensylvanica. Taxonomy (NCBI): domain Eukaryota; kingdom Metazoa; phylum Arthropoda; class Insecta; order Hymenoptera; family Vespidae; genus Vespula; species Vespula pensylvanica. Next base: position 5,474,191 of record NC_057696.1, read on the forward strand.
AATTACGTAAACGATTAATCCTCCGAGAGATCGATAAGCAATTATCTTGTCTCTCTAATAACGCTCGGTTTAACTTGCCTACGAAACGAGTTTTCGAAGAATTGATTTGCGCGAAAGAGAAAGCTAAATCGGTGTCGTCTTTCTTCGCTTGGGAAAGCTTTTTCTCTTCGGGAAGTAGGAATGGTCGACGTTGATAGTAAGTAGGCCACAGAAAGTACGAAAGCTCGCGCGTAACTCGTATCTCGAATCATTCCGGATGGGGAGGGTTAAACTGGGCCACGGTGCGTCGGCCTCGACACCAGAAATATTGTCGACTCTTCCCTCACCTCTCCTTCTTTCTTCTCATCTACGTCAACGATTAGGAAATCGTCGGATTTATCGAACTATGAGCTCGAGAAAGAAACGAAGATGAAAAAGAATGATAAAGCACGGTCGGTCGTCCGTTCGTTCGTCTCGGAAGCGTTCCTTCTTTTCTTTTCTATTTCTTTCTTCTTTTTTCCTACGCCTACCGTTTACGCCATATGGATATTTTTAACTTTTGTAAGGCTTAACATAGCAGGCACGATGGGTGGTACCTCGCCTCGCCTCTTCTATTTTCTTCGCACGAGCAACCTCGCGTGTTACGTGTATCGGACGGAGAGAGAGAGAGAGAGAGAGAGAGAGAGAGAGAGAGAGAGAGGAGGATACAGCATCGCTTCTTCTCTTTATGCGAGATATAATCTCCTTAAGGAGGTTGAAATTGCTTCAATAAAAAAAAATTCTCCTCCTCCTCCTCTCTCTCTCTCTCTCTCTCTCTCTCTCTCTCTCTCTCTCTCTCTCTTTGCTTGCCTTCGATAAAAGCATCTTCGACGCTTCGACTTTCTCTCGCGGATAAAGAATTCTCCGCTATCGGGATGGGATTTGTCGGAGAAATAGGATTTACTTATCGCCTTGGGTGAGAAATTGCGACGAAAATCTTGGCAAGAATCTTCGAAGGAAATGTTCAAAGTGATTTCATTCACTCGTACTATCACCATAATATATAATTTATTATCTCCGTTTGACTTTTTTTCTGGAATTATTCTCAAAGTTAAATCTGTACAGGCGTATTTACGCGTTTTTGAAGTCGTATCAGTCGGGTATGATCGGAGATGTTTCGAAGGAAAGGATTACCGAAAAACGAAAATTGTAGAACGGTAGAACGAATAAAAGGATATAAAAGAAATATTTGCAACGTCGCGAGTAAGTATAAAACCGAAAAAGATCGAGAAAGAGAAAAGAGGAGGGACGCTGCGATGGAGGGAGCAGATGACGCGTGGTTGGGATTTTTCGCACGACTCCCACTTCTTTAACGCTCTGTCTGTCTCTCTCTCTCTCTCTCTCTCTCTCTCTCTCTTGCGCGCGCGCTCTCTTCCTCGTTCGGTGCCTATCTCTTGTCTTCGTCCGTTGAAAGAGGTCGTTGATCTTTCGAGCGAGAGAGAAAAGAGAGGAGCACGTTTGTGGGCATACGGCCTTCGAGCGACCTTGGCAATGGGACGTGTTTAAAGCGAACTACTTTTCAACGGCTTTTTATCACGGCTACTTAATTTCCGAGTAAAAAGGTCGTTTTCGAGTCGTGCGAGAAATCGTTACGTCCAAGTGCTTTGTACCGGTAGCGCTTACCTCGACTCCCATTATTTTCTCGTGCACGCCGTACGAAAACTCTCCTTTCTTCGTTCCTCCGTTCAACTTGGTTCCTTCCTAAAGAGGGAGAAAATGTTCGATCTTCGATTTGAAGTGCTTCTCATTTGACTTCTTAACCCGTATTTTAATTGAATAATAAAATGATTGCCAGATGTATCGCAGCACGGTAGGTACTATCCGGGATATCGCGAGAAATCGTGAAACGGACAAATTATACCACAAGTCACGTATTTATCTTCTATCTCGACAGAGGACCTTTGGCGCTGAGGAAGGTCCGAGGAAGATGGCTGGAGGAAGGAGTATAGTATCTAGAGAGACGAGACATCGTTCTGCACGAAGTTGGCCCTCGTACGATTAGAGAGAATCGAGGTAGAAAGGTGATTGGAAAGGGAGAGGGTGCTTCCTTCCATTCTGAGGATCGAAATGAGCGATCTACAGGCTACCCTCGAGTTCTCCCTCGAGCTCTGCAAGTTCTACAATGTTGACCTCTTTCAGCGAGGGTAAGGAGTATCGAAAGCTTCTTTGATTGCACGATTTATGAAAAGGCTCCAGTCCAGTTCGAGTAGTCGTAGAAATAGAAGCGAACGGATAAACGAGAAAAGTCGCAGTCCCAACTAAAGTTTCACTTTTATCGTCCTTCCCCTGCGATAATCCTCCGATAGAAATATGTCCGATTTCTGTTCACGTAGATATTACCAAATCCGGACGGCTCTTCGAGTGTCGCCGAAATTGCCGGTCAAGGTGGAAGTCAATCAGCTGCGAAACCGTGAGTGTCCTTCGAGATCAGACTCGGGTAAATGATTGTGAACCAAGAACGATCCGGGTCTACGTGATCGCATCAGATTTATTGGGTCTATTGGTTCAACTTTTATTAGAAATAACTTTTTATTAAGAATATATATTACAAGAGAATAGATAAAACTGAGAGAAGAGATAGAAGTATCAAGTCCAATTAAAAACCTATAATAAGAATAACTTGTGACAAAACGATCACGAGTTTCCCTTCCTAGCGAAGAAATCAATTACTCGGGTCTAATCGAATCATCGTCACCCTCACCATTGGGCAATAGGGGAACGTAAAGACATCGTTGTAGATTCGTTGGAGGCACCGGGCACGAGCAAACGCTTTCCGATCCTGTACAGAAACGAGGAGGTGACACTGGGTACTTCGGTCCTATTTCGTGCCCACGTGCTTGTACACAGTCACAAGATCGAGGAGGCCCTGTCTCGCACCCACTTCAATCTCGGCGTCGAACTATGGTTCAGCGAACATACACAACCCGGAAACATGGCATGCGTGTCATCGAGGTGAGCACTTTAACGGCTGCCTCTCTTCCTCTCCCCCTCCCCCCCCTCTCTCATTTACAATCGGTTTATCGCGATCACGATGGAAACACACTCACGTAACTCGCGACTCGTCAACTCTCATGGACACACTCACGCACACACGCATGCACGCACACGTACCCACACATAACTCGCACTCGTATTAGAAACGATACAACGAACGACCGTTCCGATGAAACGGACGAAAATCGATACTTTCAAACAAGTCGTGCGCTCCTTTCTCTCTCTCTCTCTCTCTCTCTCCC
>NC_057696.1:5477503-5497926 GCF_014466175.1 Vespula pensylvanica
TCTCTCTCTCTCTCTCTCTCTCTCTCTCTTTCGCGCTTTTTTTCTTTCATTATTCTCCGTTCGATTCCTTTTCAGGGCATTGCAGCTAAACTTTGCGCCAACGAAGGGCCTCCATTATCATCTCCCGGTACTCTTCGATTACTTTCATCTCGCCGCCGTATCCATCACGATCCACGCTTGCCTCGTGGCGCTTCATCAGCCGTACATCAAGTCGGTATCTCGTTCTCCTTTCTCTCTCTCTCTCTCTCTCTCTCTCTCTCTGTTTTTCTCTCTCTCTCTCTAATTATATTTTGATACTCTATTCATTATCCTTTTCCGTTTCTTACATTGGATTTTTGCGCGCGAACAAACAGGAAAAGCATCCTGCATTATGTTCAGAGTTGGTAAGTTTTCTCTTTGCACCTTTAGTTTGATCTTCCCGTTCGAGCGATCAATCCGTCTACGTAATTTGTAGCGCACCGCGCGGTGGAAAGCCTTGGTTGCAATTTAAACAGACGGCAGCAAACAGCGAAAACAACGCGACATTCGGGAACGTCGTAAGTTTGTCATCGAGTGCCGATTCGTTGATTGCTTCTTAAACCGAATGCGATTGAATTCTCCTCCTTTTGTTGATCGTAGGAAAGCACGACAAGGTGCGTCGGTTCGGCTACAAGGATGCAACACGCAAGGTTGGTTCAACAGGAAGTGACGAGACTACTCTTAGCCGCTAGGGAATCCCTGTTGAACGATCTGGCCGATCTAGCGAGACTTTTACCCTCTTGGCAGCAAAGGGCACTCGAGCTTGCACAGAATACGCACAAAGAGATCACCAAGGTTGTGTGTTAGTTCGCTATCCAATATCCGACCGGTTGAGATAGAAAAAAAATTAACGTGTCGTGTCTGATCTCGATTGCAGATGATGGACACGGAAGAGGCGGATATAGCTCAACTCTGCGCACAAAATATCGTTCTCTGGCAACACTTTCTGGAAGCGTTTTCTGGTCGCGAAGCTGTGCATCAGCATCTCGCTAGGATTCATCATCAGTTGCGAGTAAGATATCGCGACGCGTTTGTCCGTACGTACACATTTTTTCATCGCACGTTCGTTCTTCAGGTTAAACGCTTCGCGGAGGGTTTCTTCGTGCTGGAAAATCCACGAATGTCGGCGGCGGGCTGTTACGATGCAAATTATCAATCGTATCAGGCTGTGAGCGAGACCGCACGAAGATCGCGTTATCTCGCCTCGCTGCCTCCGTTGCCGGTCCATTGCCCGGAATTGGATGGCGATCTTCATTCGTTGCCTTTAATCTTCGAGGATCAATATGCCGATATGCAACAGAGACACAGAAACAGTAGTAAGAAGAAGACCGTCCGGTTGATACGATCTAGATCGGTTATCGGACGGTTTCTCGTTAAAAAGATATTACGTTCTCGTTAAAGAAATGATACGTTATACGTAGAACGCGTTATCCTCCAGTTCCCAGCATGGACGACTGTAGCTGCGGGATCGCCGCGATTCTGGAATCCAGATCTATGGGTATCTGGTCGCCGAGAAGCGAAGGTGCTGCGCAGGATATCGGAGCGATGCAGGCTCGCTTCGCGACCACTCCTTCGACATTACCGGCCAGGCACAGCAAGTCTCTCGATCAGCTTGGCCCCGAAATGCCGCCGTTGCAGCCAAGGGCTTCGCCCAAGACATTACCCAGGTCCGTTCGAGTCTCGATCGATCCTCTCGATCGATCCTCTCGGTCGTTCGAGTGGTACGAGCCAATGAAGACCCTTTATTCCCGACGAGACTTACGGGTATAATTCAATGTTTCAAATCGCACGTCGGCTTTATACAGATCGGTCTCGACGCAATTATTTCCCAAACAACGTGGCGGAATTAGAAATGCGACTCCACCGGCGACGGTTCCGTCGAGAGGAAGGCCAAGGTCAACGGTACCGTCCGGCAACACCCTCTTTCCACCGTCCGGACAACAGCAGGCCTGTTCGGCGCCAAACCCATCGTTGAGTTCCACACCGGTGATACCTCTTCCTCGTGCCAAATCCACGCAGATGTTGGTGCAAAATCGGCAACAAGTCGATCCGCAATCCACGTCCATCGGTTCGCTTCTTGTGGCGATGTTTCCCGAGCTACCGTCGGACACTCGACTCCCTGGCTATCGGCCGTCCGCTAAGTCCTGCGAACAGAATCTAACGGTACCCTCCTACGTGAGAACGTTGGACTTGGCCCAGCTGGCTGATTGCTTGAATACCGAAAGCAAATCTTCACAAATCTCTGAAGGTATGATCCTCAAGTTTTTTCCTTTTTTGTCTTTTCTTTCTTTCGTTCTCTTTAACCTGTCCATGTTCTTTCCTCGCTTATAAATTTATAAACGTCGCATCTTGAATATCTATATCTGCGTATATATACGTTTAGACGAGCTCGCGTATCGCTTCTTTCAGACTTTCACTCTTTGGACACCAGAAGGATACGATTGGAGCCGAGGAGTCATCGATTGTTGAACCGTCAAGGCCTCGCCGGTAACGATCAAAACAATTTTCCTCTCGGCAAGTCCGGTGCAAACGTTGATGGTTTCTTGCACGAACAACAGCCTCTTCACACGGCCACTCTCGACAGGATAACGTATCGTGGTAACGCCAGAAAGCAGGCACATCAAACAGGTGGTAAATACAATCAAACGAACGGATTGGAATCACGACGTTACCACACAATCGGGAAAACTAGCTCTGGCCATGGACAACGCAATCGGGAAACGCAGGATTCGATGAACGGTGCCACGCTGACGAGCAGTCATTCGTTGCTGATGGAACCGTTATACAGAGTATCGAATTACTCCTCGACCACTACGGATTCCTTCTTTTATCGAACGAACGGCATCAGCGGCCGTACTCGCGACGAGACTGATCGACCGAAGAGACCAAAGAGTACCGACAGACTCGTCGACGAGGTCGAGAGGAACGAATGTTGCGAGTTTAGGAGGGAGAGGACGAAAAGGAAAGAGGAGAGAGTGACAAAGTCGCCAAGGAACGGTGTAACTTTGTCGTGTTACATGGAGGAGAAACAACAGAAGCGAGGTCAACGAGAAAAAAGGACGATCGAATCGCCTAACGAGCCTCTCTACGAGGTAATTACGCTCAAAGTCGAACCAAAAAGGGAAACGCGCGTTGAAAGAAGAAGAGACAAGCACGGTAGAAGGCCACATTCCGCTCCCGTTTTGGACACCGAACGTCCATCCGAGGATGGTAGAAAGTGTGGTCATAGGAACAGGAAGGCCGCCCCACCGCCTCCGGCTTATCAGGATCCGGCTATGGCGCCTTTGCCCAAGTATCGTCATCCACCGCCAGCACCTACGACCAGTGTCCTTGAAGTTGAGAATAACAATAAGATCATTCTGAAGGTAATAATAAGTTTGGTTCGAATTCTTTTGTTCCGTTTGGTCAGAACTGAAGCGATAAAGGAAAAAAAAAAAAAAAACGAAACCACAAACTAATATCTGGATATGACATATCCTTTCCAGGTTGAGCCAATAAAGTCCCCGATCGAGATATCGGCTACGAACGGCAGAACGCCATCATCCGAAATTTCAAATACCGGTGAACAGCCGCCCAATGTGAAAAGACTGAGATGTGCCAGCGTTCCCGTGGCACAGAACAAAATCGTAGTCCCACGTAGCGCCGTTTCGCTACCATGCATGCCGATACGCGATAGCAAAGATAGCCTTAGCAACAATCATCCCGTCATTCCAAATCCCCTTAGTCCGCCGTCCACTCGACCGAGCAGTCCTACAACGAGTTCGAGCTCTAGCAACTTGACGTCCGAGTGTTCAGGTTGGGTCAGCAGCGGCGACACGTCTAGCTCGGAACAAAGGCGAAACGCAAGATTATCCAGTGAACAGTTGCGTCAGAAACTTTCCAAGATCGTACCTAGGAAAAAAAGTCCGGCAAAGGAGAGTAGTCCGGTCGAACATTCTTACGAAGAAGTTAGATTACCACCACCCAAGATGTTCCAAGACGAGCCACCACCTCCCGAAGAGTTTCGTGATCCACCAGCCCCTATTGACAATCCTCTTTATCACGTGTACGAGACGGTAAAGAGAACTAGGAGTCCCAAGCGGAATAAGACTGCACCTTGTAGTCCTCAACGCAGTCGGGAAAATGCGTACGGTGGTGGTAGGGACATCTGTTTGGATTGTTACCAAGAAGGCAAGGAACTTTTACAGAGCACGCAGGACGACTTGATCAATTTTAAAAAATGCAAGGAGGAGTTTAAGCGACAGATGAGCTTCTCTGGAAGGATTTATAGGTGTGTATTTACTAGCTTTTGAAGATCGTCCTCGCAATGCTCTTGGTCCCTCCGATACTCTTCCGACAAACGGTAACGATCCTCTCTCTCTCTCTCTCTCTCTCTCTCTCTCTCTCTCTCTCTCTCTCTCGAAATTTTAATCTTTTGTTTCTTCCCACTAACGCAAAAATGTATCTATCTGTAATATGGCGTGTTCTGCGTCTTGGATAGATCGAGTCGAGGCGTTTTGGTTCACCGTTTCTAGTTCCTCTCTCTCTCTCTCTCTCTCTCTCTCTCTCTCTCTCTCTCTCTCTCTCTCTCTCTCTCTCTCTCTCTCTCTCTCTCTCTCTCTCTCTCTCTCTCTTTCTCGCTCACTCCAGTCCACCTTTCCGTTCGTATTTTAAGTTCTCTTTATCTACCTTACCCCATCTAGAGAACGCAAGGAAGCGCAGTATCGCTTCCATAAGCGTGCCCGTTCTTTCGGATACGGTGACCTTCTGACCCCGTCGTCGATTCAACCTTTAAGATCGAATGTGCCTCTTAGCGATTACCCAAGCCTGGCCTCGACCTTGCCGTATTTCCACATCAGCGACGAGTATCGCCTCTTCTCGCCGGAAGGTGCTCATCTAATCGTTTGCGTACACGGGCTCGATGGTAATGCGGCTGATTTACGTCTCGTCAAGACTTATCTCGAATTGGGTCTACCCGGGGCACACTTGGACTTTCTCATGTCCGAGAAGAATCAAGTAAGTTTCTATCCACCATCTAGCATATATATTCTCCATTCTTTTTGTTGTACGATCTTGTTGTTGAATAAAATCGTATCGCTTTTAAGGGAGATACCTTCTCGGACTTTGACACGATGACGGATAGATTAGTGGCTGAGATTCGTCATCACATTGAAATATCGGGCTTGAATCCAACGAAAGTGAGCTTCATCGGACACTCTCTGGGGACCATCATCATACGGAGTGCTTTAACGCGACCACAACTTCGGCCACTACTTCCTCGTTTGCATACCTTCCTTAGTTTAAGCGGACCCCATTTAGGCACTCTTTATAATACCAGTGGATTGGTTAACGCTGGTGAGTGAGATTATACTTGAAACGGGGACGGTTTGCAACGCGCAATACTGACATCGATGTCGTTAGAAAAAAAGTATACATACAAACATATATATATATGTTTGTATATATAATGTTTGTATATATATATATATATATATATATGTTTGTATGTATGTATGATGTATACGCACGCGCGCATCTTTTTGTACATCTTTTTTATATATCACTAGGTATGTGGTTCATGCAAAAATGGAAAAAGTCCGGATCGTTGCTTCAACTGGCGATGAAGGACGCGCCAGACGTCAGGCGTTCCTTCATGTTTCGTTTGAGTCAGAAGAGCAATTTGCAAAAATTCAAGCACGTACTCTTGTGCGGAAGCGCCCAAGATCGGTACGTGCCGCTTCACTCGGCGAGAATAGAACTCTGCAAGGCTGCCGTACGTGATCCGTCCGATCAAGGTATTCCAATATCTCCCTCTTTTTTCTTTCTCTCTCAATCGAGTATTTTATATATACAGGCGCGCGCAAATATATAGATGTGTCTATCTATGTACTATATTTAACCGAATTCATGAGTTTTCTCATTTGTAGGGGCAGCGTATCGCGAGATGGTGCATAATATACTCTATCCCGTGATGTCGGCATCCGGTGTGAGCTTGGTCAGATACGATGTCCATCATGCGCTTCCACCGACAGCTAACGCTCTGATCGGTCGAGCAGCTCACATCGCCGTCCTTGACTCCGAGCTTTTCATCGAAAAATTTCTCCTCGTTGCTGGTCTCAAATATTTCAGATAAGGAACGGGCAAAGCTTCATTCGCGGATGAGAGTACGGTCATGACCTGATGTGTACTCTAAGTCATAGAAGCCAAAGAATGATAAACGACAAAAAGGGACAAGAGAAATGAAGAATATATGATAGTATCTTGGTGTAAAGAAAGGAAGAGAGAGAGGGAGAGAAGAGATTGACAAAGAGAGAGAACGGCGCGATATCGTCGCTTCTTCAATAGCTAGTCCGTTTCTGATCACAAGTATGAGAGACACCGCATGATTATTGATTAGGTAGTTCGATTAACGACGAAGAAAAAAAACGATTACATTTTAAAAATAAACGATTTTCCCACGGTCGCATCGGTTCGAAAATCTTTCGGCCTAGTTCGAGATCGATCGAAGATTTTTAGGAAAGAAAACAAAAACCAAAAAAAAAAAGAAATCACGAACAAAAATTATCGAGAATCATCGACGGATCCTCGTAACGCCAATTTCATCGATATATCGCGACGAAAAATCATACATACCTATATTAATTGTAAGACCATCGAACGAGATTGGTCAATTGGTCGGGCAAGTGTGCGTCGCAATGTACGTTCTTTCGTTTCTTCTTTTCCGTACGCTCTTTCTTTTCCATTTATCTTCTTTGTTTCTTTTCAGAAATTTCAAGATATCAACTCGCGTCATTCGTCGCGATATACTTGCCGCGTATTAAAACGTATGTAGACGATGTTTCGCTGACTCTCAAACTAACATAAGAGTTCATCGTGAATATAACATAATGATTATAATTTTCATACACGCGTTAAACGTTTAAACATAGACGCGAACTTTCACGACATTAATCGAATGTTGTATTCAATAAATATTCGTAGTTCCGTAATTCTCATTCTATATTTTTTTATTGAAGCCTCAAATATAATTTCTCCTATAAGTTTTTGTCAATGAAGTCACGGGTAACTCTCATCGTAAGAGTCAGCGATTCGCCGCATATTTAAAAGAAAAGAAAGGAGAAAAGTTAAAAAAAAAGTAAATAAAAAGAAATAAAATAAAATATAAAATAAAAAGTACGCGAGAGAGAGAGAGAGAGAGAGAGAGAGAGAGAGAGAGAGAGAGAAAGAGAGAAAGAGATAATGCGAGAGAACGTATTGTCTAGTCGTTAGGAAAGTTATGAAACGCATGTCAATTGTTACCCTCAGATAAGTGTGAGTGCGTCCCGTGCGTGTAGAGAGGATGGATGATCCAAATAAGAAAACGAAAAAAAGGACGATGGACGAAAAGAAAAAAAAATGAATATAGAAAAGACAACACGAATTGGAGTATTATGTTCGTGCGATTTTCGTTGGTGTTGCACGACGAAGAAAATGTGCATAATTCGATTAGAACTTTCGAAGGAGCTTAACGCAAATGAGCTCGACGAACGAGCTTGCGAACGAAGAATACAAGTCGCGCTAAAAGAAGATGAAAGGGCGTTCTATTTGCGTGCGAAGAAAATGGAAACGTATTTAAAAGAAGAAAGGGAACGAAAGAAAAAAAAAACGTTTCAGGTATATGAAATCCCTCCAGTACTAGATCTCAATTGCTCGTAACAATCTACGAAGAATTATAATTAATTAAATAACTCGACCAGCGGACGTTCTACAAAAGGAAATACGCCTATTATACGATCGATCAATCGTCGTCGGAATGAGAGTCGCGCGCGCGCCAGAGGGAGAGAGAAACAGAAAGAGAGAGAAAGGGAGGGAGGGAGAAAGAGGGAGAGGAGAAAGAGGGAGAAAGCGAAAAAGAAAAACATATATAGAATTAATTAATAAAGAAAGAAAAATGAAATGGCGTCGTAGTGTACATCATCGTCGTAGCTTGTCGATCATTATCATATAATTAACTTTTAATTAATTATCGCTAAGACTCTTTACAAGACTCTTAAGTCGTTGGTGCTAAGTATGGAAATCTTCATTTCTTTCTTCTACAGTCAATATTATTCATTTATATGACACACACACACATATTCAAGATCAATTTGTTCCGCTTTTTAACCTAATATTAGAAGCGTCGGGTGAATTCGATGCGTGATGATATATTGTTCCTTTTTATCGCGAATGTTTAACGAAACAGAAACAGAGACTCAACCCAGTGGAAATTGACCGCGAATTTTGATCGATTTCTTTACGATAGATTAAGTAATTTTTGCAACCCAGCATATTTCCTTTTTCCTTTTTCAACGGGCTGGTATCCCATATAAAAAAAAGAATAAAAGAGAAAGAAAATGCACGTGTGTGTTTTTGCGTGTTTATGCGTGTATGAGGGAAAGAGAGAAAGAGAGAGAGAGAGAGAGAGAGAGAGAGAGAGAGAGAGAGAGAGAGAAAGGAAGAGAGAAAGATAATTATTATACGATCATCTATGATAAAAAATTATTGACGATTTTTAAGAGGCATTAACAATAACGATAATTACATATTAATTAATTATGTGAGCGAATCGATTATTATAAATGAATTTGTTGGAGCGTAAACGAAAATTTCATTTCCTCGATTCGACGAAATGCAAACCGCTCTCTTTTCGTTGCATTGCATTGTAAGAAAAAATACGGTGACTGCCAGAAAAAAGGAAAAAGAATAAGAAAAAATTCGAAATCGAAAAATACAAAGAAAACATAGGTAATGTTGGAAAATGATCTTTGAGACATAATTCCATTTACTCATTGTGAAATTATGTGCCACAGGAATCTTCATCAAAGTCCTAATTGATTACTCGTTCGTACATGAGTCTTTGCATTTGTAATCGTATCTAGAATTAACATGCGTGTACCTTGCGAATTAACTTTACATAAGTCCATATGTGTATACACACATACATACACACACACACACACATGTACATATATATTTATATGTATGTATGTACATATATATATATACGTGATTTGTGTATTTTTTAGTTTCTTATCATTGTACGCGTGGCACAAATTTTCTAAAATCTCGTTTTGACGAGGACAAAGTTGGGAAAACTGCCAACAAAGACACGATCTAACGATAGATTCTAATGATCAATCGATCGATCGATCGATATACATGTGTGTATATGTATATAAGCACACGTAGTTATATCATTTAACCGTGAAAAAAAAATTTACATTCGCAATTTTAGAAGGATTTACTTGACGGATTTCTCGGCAGTAGAGCGAGCGCGTCATCAATTTTAATCTGATTTCTTTTTTTACGAGCATATGTGCATCGATTGTCGCATCATTTTTTAATTACAAAAATCGACCGAACGACAAACGATCGGCGTGTTCGACATTATGTTCGATCATTTTCGAAATCTTATAATGGACAAAGAAAAAAAGAAAAATAAGAGAAAACACGCCTGATTCGTTCGTCCGTTGACTAATGTGTATTTTTAAATTGAGTTTGATCAATGAGATCAGCAAGTATTTGTCAATGCAACTATGTATGCTTTTGTGGAATAAGATCGTGTATCGTGCGAGAGGGATTGGAGAGAGAGCTTGAATGAGAGTGAGAGAGAGAGAGAGAGAGAGAGAGAGAGAGAGAGAGAGAGAGAGATGCACAAGAAGAAGTAAAGAAGTTTGTCGTTAAGGGAGAAACACCAATGAAGAAGTAACAATGTATACACTATACATAATATATGAGTACATATGAGAAAAAATGAAATAAATCTATACATAAAGAGATAGATTAATATAAAATCTCGATTTATTAATGAAGGGGAGCGACCGCATCCCAACAACCTGATTTTTATTTTCAACTTACTCTATACTTTTATATAAAAAAAAAGGAAAAAAAGAAAAAAAAGGAAGAAAGACACATTTATATAGTTTTATTAATAGAGTTAAATCTCTCTCTGATTACATAACAATCACGATAACGAACAGAATCGGAAGATACGCGTGCGAGAATAAAAATTCGAAATAATTTTCACCATTTCGTTTTTTATATCTTCGAAATAAATGTGTTTGAAACACTATAGATAAAAATCATCGACACGCGTGATAATCAGAGAAATTAAAATCGTATATACACGCATGAAACTAACGTGTTTCTTGTAAATTTTACAAACGTTAAAAAAAAAAAGAAAAAAGAAAAAAATAAAAAAACATCAATATCGCGTAAAAAATTGGCTAAAACGATAAATTGTTAAATCGATTGATGGATAAAAATTTGTAAAGTTATTCGATTTTGACTCATTTGTAGAAATGTTGCTTTGTTTCCTATTAACGATATGATTGTGTGCGTGCGTGCGTGCGTGCGTGCGTGCGCGCGTGTGTGTGTGTAGGTGGGTACGTGCGTGTGCACGTGTGTTCGTGTGTGTGCGTGTGTGGAGAGGTATGCGCGTGCGTTTTTTTAATTTCTTGAAATAATTATAAATAATTAGAAAGGATAGCGTTCCGTGCTATTCGACGTTACGAAAGTCCTCTGGCGCCTCGTCGTCTTCCTCATGAAAATTTGCAACAGCACCCTCGGCCATACCGTCAATAGGTCCAGCAGCATCCATACCGACCGCTTCGTCTATGATCATAGCAACGTTCGTCTCGGCAGGACCTTCTCCAGCTTGATCCGGTTTTCCACGACCATTCGAAGTCGCTTGTCCTGGATATCGACGAGATACTTTTAACAATAACTCGAATATTCAAAAAATATAAGAAAGGGAAAAGGTTATAGGGGAATGGAAGATAAAATAAAATAAAATAAACCAGTCCTACCTTGACCGAGATCTCGCACTTTGCTGAGGTAGGAATACTCTCGTGCGTTTGAGAGACCCGATATCACGCAGGCACTGAGTGCACTTCGATTGAGATTCATCGGCGACGCGTCGTACCACTCGTTGCTATCCGCATCGTAGCACTCAACGTAGGCAATAGTGGTCGTACCTGGTAAAGATTCTATTTCTCATTTCGACCATTAAAGTCGATGATCTAGGTGTCAAGTGACTCTTTGACTCACCATTGAAACCTCCAACGACAAAGATCATATCGTCGAGGATCACGGTAGCAAAGTTACTTCGCGGACTGAACATTTCGGTGACTTCCTGCCAATCCTCGGAGTTGTTAGGACTGTAACGTTCTCCTAAAAGGAGATCAAGGAGATGGCTAGAGAAAAGTAGAAAGGACAACCTAATTATCGCTCGGGTTTCGAATATCGAAGAAACTTTCACCGGAACTTAGCCTAATGAAGCCGTTGAAGCCGCCCAGAGCGTAAAGACTATCTCGAAAAGCAACCAACGAGACACCGGATCTAGGACTGATCATGGATCGAATGTAACTCCACTGATTGCTTTCGAGATCGTAGACCTCGGCGGAGTCGAGGATTTCCTGACCATTGAAACCACCGACGATATAAATCTTATTGCGGAGTGCAGCCGCACTGGCATCCGAGCGTTGTCGATTCATCGGCGGAATCATCTCCCATTGATTTTTCTGTGGCTCGTATCGTTCGGCCGAGTTCATTCTGGTTCTTCCATTGTACCCTCCTAATGCGTATATCTTGCCACCTTTTGCAAAAAAGGAGGGCTCTGTTCGGGCTACTCGATATTTGTACTTCCGCGTAACTTACCGTGTGTGCAAACGCTAACGTAACACCTAGCATGGTACATGCAAGCTCGTTCACGCCATTCCTTCGTCACTGGATCGAAACATCGGACGGTATTAAAGTGTTCGTTCCCATCAAATCCTCCGATCATATAGATGAGATCGTTGAGAGCGCAGATCCCGTGATAAGCTCGTGGCGTCAGATCCGTGCTTACTGATAGAAACCATCTGTCAGCTCTGAAGTTTACACAGTTGAGATTTATACAAAGGTGTTATATGATTTTTAAGGCATAGGTTACGCAGATATTTTCTTCGCAATCCTTGTCGTTCCCTTTTTTTTTTCATTCCCTTCATTCTTTCTCCAGATCTTCTCTTTATTTTACTACGGCCAATCGTTTCGTGACGATGTGACCAGTTTTACCTCGTGTCGTAAGTTTCGACGAAACTAGTCGGTGAACCGGCACTCCACCCACCAATCGCAAAAAGGATTTCGTAGGGTACTCGTGGTCTCGACAATGGGTTCTTCATGTCGATTTCTCCGTTCTGTTTGTTGTCTTGTTCGGTTAGGTAAGCTTTTGCCGACTGCAATGTTCGTTGACAGGTCTAAAAGGAAAATAAAATGGAAACGTTTCAAATTCATTTCGGACGTGTTTATTCCCTTTGCATTTTACCTACTTCGTCTTCCCGAATGAGTTTCCAATTGAGGACATTATCAGCGAAATAATTGTAACTCATTGATCCATAACGGATACATTCCAACAACTTTGCCACGTGAATCTTCCTTTCCTCTACTTTATACTCGACCCAGGTTTTAACGGCCTCGAATACTATCTCCTCGTTTTTCACATTGAGTTCGTCATCCTCTAATATTGACTCCAATTCCTCCGACTGCAATTCCTTGAACTCTGAACTCTCATAAAGTATTTGTTTGAAGTGATGACGAATGTATCTTCGGCCTTTCTCTTCGAGATCCCGGCAGAAATAGTGACGTGCAAATTTGAAGATTCCTACAATCGTATAGAAAGAAGTTAGGATCCATCAACATTTTTTTTCAGTTTAATTCAAAATCCTGTCGCATTAACCTCGCATACCTAAACAATTGTCCGGCTTGAGTTCTTGCAAGAGAAATTGACAACAGAGCTGGACAACACCAAGGACCTCGAACTGATCTGCCAAAGGTAAGAGCTGCTCTACGTTGTCCGCGTTAACGTTGCAGGTGCCGGTATAAGCATAATCGAGGATCAGAGCGAAGATTTCACTGGGTACCGAGTCGATAACTACCTCGGTAGTCTCGCTCTTTCCACCCTTGAGACTATTGGTGAAGAGGGCTTTGAAGTAAGGACTAACCGCGGAAAGTATGGCTCGATGAACAGGAAAAAACTCGTCCTTGGCACATCTGATGGCACCGTCGCAAAGCTGTCGATTCGCTCTGAAAGTAAATCGTTCGTTGATCGTGCGCACTGTCCTTTTTAAGAAGAAGAAGAAGAAGAAGAAGAAGAAGAAGAAGAAGAAGAAGAAGAACAAGAAGAACAAGAAGAAGAACAAGAACAAGAACAAGAAGAAAAAGGAAAGAAGGAAGGGAAGAAAAAAGAGAAAAGCTCCAAGATATTCTTTATTTGTATAATAGATATTATTCGGTGTATTATTCGAGTATCCCCGTTCGCACGTATCATCATTCGATGCATATCTATGTTAGCTTATGGAGAGATAATCCAAGTCCACGCCGCTAGGTCGGTCTAGATAATAGCCTGAAAAAATAACCTAAGTTCCGACCAGACAATTGGGAACTCGACCAGGGCGTAATTGGAGGGGAGACAAACGCACTTCCTCACTCTGGCGGCCTGTTTTCTCTTGCACTGTTTCAGTGCAAGAACAGCGGCAGTACGAAAACGACGTCTCGTAATATTCGATTGAGCAACGATAGCTTCCTGAGCGTCATCCTGACGTAATTGTCCATCGGCTCGTGGCCTTGAACCGAGTCGTCGACCTGGTAACGACGAAAGCAACGGCCGGAGGATTAGCAATGGATTTCGTGCTGGTCTTCCTCTACTTGCTCCTCCTCGTCGCCGAAAAATTCCTCTCAAATCTTCCTCCCTCGAATCCTCTTCGCTCTCGTTATTATCAAACCCTGTCCAAACGTAACCGCGGAGACTCGCGGCCATGACAGACGAAGGCCAAAAATTTCCACATTCGAGTTTGCCTGATTTTACTCCTAGCTCGATCGATCGTTCGATCGCGGCTGAGAGAGAATCGTTAATCGAATTCGACTCGTATCGTACTTCCGACTGCAATTCTTCCATTTTCAATAAATATCATTTAGAAATTAAGAAATTTATTTTTCTCTACTTCCTTTCTTTTCTACCACTCCTAGGTAGTAAATTATGGAACGAGAGAGGGTGGCCGACTCGGGACGATCTAAAAACTTCCTAAGGTTGGACACGCGGATGCAGACGCGTATTTTCATTCGAAGAAAAATATCATCGTTGAAACGTTCCAATTTCAAACGTTCCAACGATATTTCATTTCGTTTCTACAATGGAAAAATCAATTCTCAATCGATTCTCCTCGAACGCGAGACGGATCAAACTACATTCGAATTAAGAAATTCTTTTCACGTATGTACGTGAAACGTTACTACGTTTATCAGAAAAAGAAAAAAAAACCGAACAAATTTATGATTATTGAAAATATTAATTTCCACTTTAGCGAAACAAAGAGCTTACGAATAAGGTTTGCGTTCGAAAATGAAGGTGGCAGGTTCTCGTTTCAAGGGCGGGGTCGATGTCGCTTTCTCCCCCTTCGAAATGGTGAATCCCTAACTTTAGGATGGCCGAGGGGTACAGGGAGGAGGAGCAGCATTGGATGGAAGGTTAAGGGCTGTCTAGAGGGCGCGAGTCGCTTACGCAGCTCGTACACGCACACACGTGCGTCACAAGTTGGCACGCAACCCCGCGCCAATCAATATCCAGCTATATAGGGTGTGTGCGCATTCACTTGCCGAGGGAATTTAGGCGAGTCTCGATCTTCCAGTAGGAACCCGACCACCAACCACACCTCGTTGAAGCCTGGAATCTCGATACTCGTGCGTGTTTGTTTCTTCCTCTCTTTCTCTTTTCCTCTTTTCGTCTCTGTACGCGCGCGCGCATATTCTGCGTACGTGCGTGTGTACGCGCGTACTCTATCGAGAGACACGTTTCGTTTTCGTTCCAGTCTCTATCTTGGCTTCTCGAGACGGAAGAGCCAGCGGGATTTTGAAGGTATAAAATTTCTCTAAAGATAACGAAAAGGGAACTTCTCGTGCTACTAAATTGCGTTTTGTGTATTGCTTCGATTTTACCTTATCTCCTTTAATTTTTTTCCTCGTTTATTTCATTTTCTTCTTTATAAAGATGTTTTATCGAGGTTTTCCCTTTTTCACCTTTACGGAAGAATCAAATTCATCCGAGTGAAGTTTAAATTAACGTTTAAATAGAGTTTAAATCGATCTTTTTATATTTATTTTCGATCGAAAGAAAATGACACAATTTGATTTTTCATCTCCGAAAATATTTTTCTTTTTTTTTTTTTCCAACATTGTAACGCGAACCAAACGAACAATATGTTCTCCTTTTTACGACGAGACGAAGCAAAATAAACGAGGGAAAAGATACGCGATCTCTCAATCGGCGAATCTTATTCTAAAGGGGCATACACGTGTCAAACCGGCAAAGAACTTTGTATACGCGCTATGTTTGACATGTGGTGCGTGTGGTAAAGCGCTTAGAGCTTCGACTTGTGTATCAACCCAGACTTACGCACACGCACGCACGCTACGTCTCTCGTACATACGTAGATATGAAAACCTCGTAGGGGATTCGCAGTGGGAGATGCATGGAACGGGAAGGAACGAAGAAAGAAGGAGTGCGGTAAACGACGCTTTCAAACTAAATTCAGTGACTCATGTACTTACTTACGACACACGCGAGGAGTGAGCGGGTGAATACGAGAGAGAGAGAGAGGGGGGGGAGGGCAGTACTTTTGTACGTGCTTTTGTTCCATTCCACCCTGAATGACGGCGCGCTCTCTATCTTTCACGATAAATCGAAACGTTCGATAGTACCAGCAAAATCAACTCGTCGAGAATCAAATCCAGAGTTACGAATCGATATCTCGTTACCCGCGATAATGCGGCAAGCATTGTCAAGGCCGAGCAACGCGAATCTATCGCAGCCAAGTTCATTGTCAAGTGACTTGGATTGATCCACAATATTATACCATATATAATAAACTGTGCTTCTCTGTACACTTGTTTTTCCCTGTTTAGGGAGAGGCATTACGATTCAGGACTAGGAACTCGATCGAAGGATGGAAGTTAAAGGGCGAGTTGCCCTGGTAACGGGGGCTGCTTCCGGTATCGGAAAAACTTACGCCATCGAGTTGTTGAATCAGGGAGCCAAGGTCAGCGAATAACGATATTTGTTTCTTTTAGAGATTCTTGATATCTGTGAAGATAGTTAGAAGTCCGAGAATACAATCGTAATTGTAGATACTTGTATGTCCATAATACTGTATTTAGGAGGACGGACAATTAACAGAAAGTGAGAGGACGTTTGGAAACAGCGTAATGTCTCTCTTCATTTCTGTAATCATTTAGGTTTTATCAGATCTTTCTATCGATTTGTCACAGGTATCGATTTGTGATATAAACAGTACGGAAGGCGAGAAACTGGCTGACGAACTGACCGTGAAATATGGAAAAGATCGAGTAATATTCTCCCAATGCGATGTCACAGATTATCCACAATTCGAAGGTAACACCGTCACGTTCATGAGAAAGAAATGTGCCATGGATGATTTTTCTCTTTAACGATCTCTTTTCACAGCGTCGTTTCAAACAACAATCGCTGCTTTTGGACATATCGACATCGTCATCAATAATGCCGGTATAATGAATGATCGATTCTGGGAACTCGAAGTCGACATCAATCTTGTAAGTGAATATTTTCCCTTAAATAACAATCAAAAGCGTCAATTATATATAAGGAGGAACTTTATATACGGCGTATCTCGTTGTTGAAATCTTTAGAACGGTGTGATACGTGGCACTCTCTTGGCTCAACGATTTATGGGTACGGATAAAGGTGGACAGGGTGGTATAGTTGTAAATACCGGAAGTAATATCAGTATCAACCCCTACGTCAGCGTGCCCATCTATTCGGCTACAAAGGCGGCAATCGTTAGTCTTACCAGAGCATTTGGGGTGCGTCGATATGGAAAGTTTAATCCGAATACAGATGAGGAATATCATTTTTATTATTTCGATCGTTAGATATATTTAATGTAACATTCGTTATTGCAAATAGGATCAGTATCACGTGGAGCTAACGGGCGTCAAAGTGATGGCACTTTGTCCAAGCGCCACGGACAGTAATTTGGTGGCGGATGTTGGCAAACAGTTACTTTCGCCGCGATATCAAGACGCCTGGAGTCGAGACACTGCTTCTTCTGTTCCGCAAAAGTGAGTCAAAATTAATAAGTGTCGATAATTAATCGAAATGAATTTGATAAATGATACATATAGTTATTTATTATTTTCATCAACAATATATTCCCAAGTGGATACGTATTCGATACAAGATATTTTTTGTTTTTTCTAATTCTTTTTTTTTTTCTCTTTTTTTTTCCAGAGCGGAGCACGTTGCCAAAGCGTTGATTCATATTTTGAGTATGGGCAAAAGCGGAAGCATTTGGATGGTCGAGAATGGTGAACCACCTCGCGAAGTGAACTTTCCAAAATATTAATTAATTTACTTAAGAGAGAATAATAAAAAGATAAGTTTCAACGCGTCCGTCTTGCACGACACGTGATTCTTCCTCGCTTTGACCACAAGATAACTATGCCGTACCATAATATTACGTATAATATTGTATCGATTTTATAGTCGAACACTGCCGAAATCGTAAGTTCTCGATCGAACTCTGTGACGATCACGCTCAGGATCACGGTTACGATATGGTCGATTGATGTTCACTCGATCATCATGTCGAGAATCGATCTGTCGACATTTTGTACGTTTTTACTCGTTCAACAGATCTGTAAGTAGCACCACTCCGATAAAATTAGCACGCTAGAATCGCGTCGATCGCTTGATCGTTAACGGATACGTCCGTTAATCATTTGCTTTTAAAAATGGAAAAAGTGTGTGTGTGTGTGTGTGTGTGTGTGCGCGCGCGCGCGCGTGTGTGTGTGCGTGCGTGCGTGCGTGCGTGCGTGCGCGCGCGTGTGTGTGTGTGAAGGAAAGAAAACGATTGATATACGAAGTATATACTCGTAAAATAAGTAAATAGGTACTACTCGTCCATCGAGCGTTGCCGAAGATAAAAACATAAAGTAATAAGAAAGCGTTGAATATATGACATTTTTCTATGTATTTTTGCGCCAGAATAAAAGACAGCAAATTTGAATAAAGGATTGGGCCAATTAGCGAGGCCTGACAAATAAAACTCACAAATCGCTTCTTGAGATTCGAAGCATTTTTGCCGTACCATAGGAAGCTCATTTTTTTACTTGCAAAATAAAATATGATAACAAATCATTCATATCGTTGTTAATAGCATTAATAATTTGTGAATAACTATCCACATATATCGATGATGCTTAAGATCGACAGACTAATGACCTTAAAGATCGAAGATTTATAAATAATAATAATTAATCATCGAAAAGCGATCAGACTGATTTTATAATTTTGATAGTTATTATATGTATAATATCATAATTGCTTTATCGACAATTCGACCGCATATTTACATACACGACCTACGTGGTTTCAAACCTTGAACGAGCCTCAAGGATTGAGGATTAAAATTGATTATTTTTTATTGTCAATTTTAATTTATAATTTCATATGTTGTTATTTTCAATATATTATAACATAGGTAACGAGCAAGATTTATGAGGATGAAGGACGTTCAAAACAAATACGTACATACGTATATATACATGCATACATATATACATACATACACTCACCCACCCACATCATACATACACACATCATATATACGTATATATGTATATTACGTATTTTCGATCGACGAGATAAAGAAAAAAAAAAAAATATTCGTAGATAATGGAAACTATTGTTGGTTTGTTTGTTATGATTTGCTGAGAATGTATGTTGCAAGCTTTGCCAATAAAGTCGCATAGCTTTTTAAGAAAATCGAAAAGAAGAATAAATCCTACTCGTCTTTTTTTTTTATTTTATTAAGAAAACTCGATCAAACGTAAGACCTGCCAAATTAAAGTCACACGATTATTAATTTATTACACTTTCATTCGTAAACGATATTCTTTCGACGTAAAAAAAAAACTCTCCCATATCATTTTCCATATTTCAGGAAATTTCTAACTTGTACTGGAAAGAGTTATAAAATTTGATTTTTTATCCATTGATTTAACAAAAAAAAATTAAACAATGAAAAATACAAAAATAAGTTAAAAAATTTTGATCGATTATAGTAAAACATACATTGTTTGCTAAAAACAGTATTCCAACGTATACGTTCTGTATATCTAATGTTCAACGTATATCAGTATATATAAGAAACAAATTAAAAAAAAATATATATATATATCAATTTCTTTGTCGCTTTTATTTTGTCACGAACATTTAAATTATTCAATGAACATCTTAAGTTTGCGTTCGTCAATATTGAAATGTGTGTGTGTGTGTAAGTACATATTTGCCGCTATAAGATTCACCAATAACAAAAAAATTATTATTCTGGGAAAAGTTTAAAGCGTTATGAATGTCTCGTGCAATTTGAGTTTCATTACTAGCATAGCCTTTATCATTCTGAGTGAAGCTATATCCAGTGCCAATTGGATTATCAATGTAAATTAAGTTACGAGAAATACTTAAGAAATATAATACTTACACGATGCAAGTGTTGTCAGAGTCGTTCGTTGGCTAGATAAAACACGTCCAGATAGCTGCTTGGAGGAACGAATACTGCGTACTAACACACGTTAGTAAGGACGACGAATGGGGGAAAGTCGTGCCAAGGCCGATCTCTCCGATCGTCTCTTGTTTATTTACAAATACTTTTCACTACAAGACTTTCCAAATTCTCCGAATTGTACGTGGTATATATATACATGTAGTAATAACAATTTATCACGCTCGACTAGTTTTTCTTTCGTTGCTTGCTAGAAACAATAGGTAGAGTGTCTTTTAAGCTATTAGCTACATACTAATGTTATCTTTCTCTTTTTATTAAGAGCCCCTTGTATGTATTTAAAAAGAGACAAAATTACGTGTGCGTAACGAGACTTTGCTACAACGACAATTTAAATGTTTTAAAATTAACCTTAACCTTTATCTTTATGCGCGTATTATTGTCGAGAAAACATCATTTTTTGACACGATTTTTTCAAACAAAACGAAGCGCGTATTCGAAAGTTCGGAAGAATCGTATTTTCATTCGAATATTCATGTTTGAAGCGATCTCGTTCATCAAAATCGTTAAAAAATTATACCTGTATTTGTCGTTGGCGTAAACCAACATAAAACAACGAGAGATGGACTGTCAACAAAAACGGACCTTTGAACGAATCGAATCGGTCACTCTCTCTTTCTAAAAGCAGAAACTTCAAAATTAATACTTTCCTCGTACTAACGTCGAAAATAATATACATTTATATGAAAAATAATCGTATGCAGGCGCACGAACATTTTTCTTACAAATATATTTTCACGTTTACGAGCTTTATTTCTACAGATATCAAATCGA